>NC_081559.1:2500959-2545652 GCF_022355385.1 Mustela nigripes | reverse complement strand
CTTCTGGCTGAACATGATGGAAGGATAAATTCTTTGAGCATATGACAGAGTTCAGTTTTGGTATTTCATCCAATTTTTGTGACGTATTTGTGCAATTGTTTGAACATTTTATTACCTTTTTTTTTTTTTTTTTTTTTTTTGCAAACAACTGAAAACAAGTGTTGAATTTAGTAAAAAAACAACTTTAGCTTCATGAGTAACTATTGGTTCAAGGATGGAGATCACCAGCTATGGTGAAAAATAAAAACTCTGGCTTCACCCGATGGTTATGTATCAGTTCCGTGTGAAAGATCTCACAGAACACCCGTTAGAGCACACTGGAAATGCCAGAAAATATAACGGGTATAACTAGCCTTTTATTTATTTATCGACCTGAAATGAAACACTTATCTATGGTTCCCTTTTCGGACACAGACCTTTGTGTACATGTTTCTAGGAACACTAAAGGTTGGTTTTTGGGTACTACCTGTATTTTTTATTCATTCCTTTATTCATTCAACAAATATTTATAGAGCATTTCATATGTGTCCAATATCCACATCAGAGCTGTGGATACTATACTGGACAGAGCAAATAGAACATACCATCATTTCAGAATGTTGTATTCTCAAAACAACCTCGTGAGGTAGGAATCATTTGAATAACGAGGAAATTAGGGTTAGAGAGGGCAAGAAATTAGCCTAAATTCTAAATGCAGGTCTACTTACAAACCCAGGACAAGAATGGCTATTTTTTAAAGTTTTTATTTGAATTCCAGTGAGTTAACATACAGTGTAGTATTTGTTTCAGGCATACAAGGCAGCGAGTGATTCAACCTTCCATACAATACACAGTGCTCATCACAAAAAACCCACTATTTTTAATTTTAAAAATAAATTGCGTAAATACAGCATAGGAATAATTTCTAAGTGAAATTATATATAAAAGGTAGAATAGGAAGTAATTTAATAACATTTTTGAGTTTATAAATTTTTAGAGAAGTAGAATTTAGAAAGTTTTTTGATCATGTCCAATTTTCATGCGAAAATAAAATACAAAGTTATCAGAGAAAGACAAATTCTATATGTCACTTATATGTGAAATCTAAAAAAAAAAAAAAATAAATGAATAAACAAACAAAAAGCAGACTCAGACCTCTCAATACAAAGAACAAACTGATGGTTGCCAGAGCAGAGGGAGGTGGGGGGAGTGGGTAAAAAAAATAGGTAAAAGGGAATGGGAGATACAAGCTTCCATACGGGATGAATAAACCATAGGAATAAAAGGGACAGTGTAGCGAATATACTCAATGGTACTGTCATAGTGTTGCATGGAGAAGACAAGGATAGACATTTTTCCAAAGAAGACATCCAGATGGCCAACAGACACCAGATGCTCCCCATCACTCATCATCAGGGAAATGCAAATCAAAACTACAATGAAATACCACCTCACACCTGTCAGAATGACTCACATTAACAACACAAGCAACAACGGGTGTTGGCGAAGATGCGGAGCAAGGGGAACCTCTGGTACTGTTGGTGGGAATGCAGGCTGGGGACAGCAACTCTGGAAAACCGTGTGGCATTGTCTCAGAACGTTACATGTGGAACCACCCTGTGGTCCCACAATTGCACTACTAAGTATTTATCCAGAGGATACAAAAACACAGATTCAAAGGGCTGCATGCCTATAAAATACCAATCAGTGAATATACAAAGAAGATGTTTATAGCAGCACTGTCAACAATAACCAAATAATGGAAAAAGCCCAAATGTCCCATGACTGATGAATGGATAAAGATGTGGGGAGTGTGTGTGCAGCGCGTAAGTTGCTCAGCCGTCAAAAGAATGCAGTCTCGCCGTTTGCGAGGACACGGATGGCGCTAGAGTGTGTTATGCTGAGTGAGATACGTCAATCCGAGAAAGACAATTATCATATGACTTCACTCCTATGTGGAATTTAAGAAACAAAACAGACACAGATGAACACACAGGAAGGGGAAAAGAAAAAAAGGAGAGAGGGAAATCAGTCATAAGAGACTTTTTTTTTTAAAGATTTTATTTATTTATTTGACAGAGAGAGATCACAAGTCAGCAGAGAGGCAGGCAGAGAGAGAGGGAGGAAGCAGGCTCCCTGCTGAGCAGAGACCCCGAGATCATGACCTGAGCCGAAGGCAGAGACTTAACCCACTGAGCCACCCAGGTGCCCCAAGAGACTCTTAATGATAAAGAACAAACGGAGGGGTGATGGGGGGAGGCGGGTGGGGGATGGGCTGGACGGGGGATGGGCGTTAAGGAGGGCGCTTGCTGTGATGAGCAGCGGGTGTTGTATGGAAGTGATGAATCATGAACTCTACTCCTGAAACCAATACTGCACTGTATGTTAACTAAACAGAATTTAAATAAGAATTAGAAAAAAATTGCATGGGGACAGATGGTAGCTACACTTATGGGGAACATAGCATAATATATGTATAGAGTTGTTGAATCACTAATTGTACATCTGAAACTAATATGACATTGTGTGTCAACTACGTTCAAATTTTAAAAATATATCGTTATATAATATTTATAAATTAATATATAAAAATATTTATATCTATATATATTTGTCAGGTAAAGGAAGTGATCTTAGAAAAAAGAAAAATGGAAACTTAAAATCAATTAAAAAGTTTCCTCTACAATTAAAAATAGATTTTAAGGGGCACCTGGGTGGCTCAGTCAGTTAAGCATCTGCCTTCAGCTCAGGTCAGGATCCCTGGACCTGAGCCCTGCACTGGGCTTCCGGGGGGGGGGGGGGGGGAGGGGCCGTGGTGGGAGGGCTGCTTTTCTCTTTCCCTCTGCAGCTCTCCCTGCTTTTGTTCTCTCACTCACTCTCTTGCTCTGTCTGCCTCTCAAATAAAGAAATAAAAGCTTAAAAAATAGATTTTAAAGTGACTGAACAAAATTATAGCCCCACATAAAATACCGTAAGCAAAAGACAGTTAAGAGACTTTACATCACCTGCATCCAAAATGGATTTCCAGTATCCATCATTTGCTAAGCAAATTACTTCCAAGGACATCACAGCCATCATCCGTCGTTTATAGCTTTCACACTGCAACATTTCTGGCAAGTGTTCAACAGGAAACACACGTTAGAATTTTACAAGTAGGAATGACTGATCTGCTTTGTACAGGCCAAGTGAAGCTGTGCATGGAGATCACCACTATCACCACCAAATGCTGTTCATTAAATTCCCTCTGTGCACGGCCTTCGATGTGGTGCTGAACGGACAGCAAATGCCCACCGTCTTTAAGGTTTTATAATCTGTAGAGTTAGCACCACAAATTCTGAAATTTTTTATCTTTGGTCTGAATGACTTAGCTTGATGGGTCATGAGGTTCAGATACACTGGGAAATCAGTGCACGTTTCTCGTGCCTGACATCCGTTGCTGAACAAAATTTGAGTGTGGGGGCACCTGGGTGGCTCAGTCCCTTAAGTGCCTGCCTCTTGGTTTCGACTCAGGTCATGATCTCAGGGGTGGCGACTCTGAGCCCCGTGATGCTCCATGCTCGGTGGGGGGTCTGCTCGGGATTCTCTCCCTCTGCCCCTCCCCCCACTTGCATGCGCCCTCTTTCTCTAAAACAAATGAATCTTTAGAAAAAATTTTGAGTGTAAGTTTCAAGGATGGCAAAGTAAGCCACGTTATTGTCAATAAAAATTTAATACCCATTAGATCATATACGAAGTTTTGTACATCATCTGAGGATAAAGAAGACATTTCAAAAAATCTTAAGTAACTTATACTCTAGACAGGAGATAATGCAAATAAATATATATGCTTCTAAACAACATCTACGGTACAAGAAAAAAAAAAAAAACTTATGGAAGTATCCTTTCCTGGTCTCTCTTTTCCCAACCCCTTGTAATAGCAAATCTGGTCTAATCCTGCCTTTGCTAGATCACTCAAAATTCGGATCTCTTAACATTCAGCTGCTCTGCAGGAGCTAACCCTGGAGATGTCCAATAAACTGTGACTAATGCTTCCTTTCCTCGTCGTGGAAGTGCGCTGTGTGAGCAAGGAGACCTACTCCAGGGCTCAAAGAGGCGATAGCCACACTCTCTCCGGTCATTGCTGTGTTCAGGTCAGTATCCGCACTTCCCAACAATGGCTGCAGGAAGGAGTGGCTGTTGGGAATTTTTTGTGCCATTAGGCTCTTCCTGTCAGGGGCTGGTTCCTCCAACTATTGAGGTATTTCAAATGAGTTATTCTCTTAAAAGTAACAGGATGGTCTTCTGAGTTCCTCCTAAGAAGCCTGGGATATGATGACACATACACATGCAAATAAGCATTGGAACCTCTCCAGTATCTCGTGGCTGATGCAATTGGAATGTGTTCCCAGTACCCAGTAATCTCCAAAATCAGGTATTGAGTGCTTTTGAAACTAATTATTCAAACTTCTTGAGTCAGTGGAATGGAATTGAAAATCCTAAATATATCTTACCCCATCCTAAAATCAGTTGTTGGGAAAGCCATCAGTTCACATTCCCCAATTGGCTTCATTCTTGTTTTAGTTTTATTTTAGTAAAATGATTCAGAGTTCAATATTACTGAAAGGCCCATAACAAAATATAGTGGTTCCCTGACTCACCCTCTCCATTTTTCTGAGTTCATCTCTCCAGATTTAACCACTTTGGACTCCTCTATACCTTCTGTGACTTACATATCTCCATATTTCTAAATACATTTATTTTTCCTGTATCAATTTTATCTTATTTTAATTTTTTAAAAAGATTTTCTTTCTTTGTGTGAGAGAGAGAGAGAATAGGCGGGGGGAGCGGAGGCAGAGGGGGAAGCAGGCTCCCCACTGAGCAGGGAGCCCGATGCAGGACTGGATCCCAGGACCCTGGGATCATGACCCGAGCCAAAGGCAGACACTTAACTGACTGGGCCCCCCGGGTGTCCCGGCGCCGTATCCATCTGAGACCTCCTCCGTCGACTCCATGTTACGGCGAATGAGCAGCTCTTCCAGCACTGCAGGGCCATTTCCTGTCTCCCTTCCCCATGGTTATAGTATTCAGCTAAATTAATATTCCAGACTTACGTTCTCACGCCTGAACGATATTATTCACAGGTAAGCATTGCAAAGTACTACTGTTTGGGCTCCTTTCTTACTTTTATCTTTCCTGGAGGTAATGATTTCCTTACGTGATTTCATCTCCGCAGGGTTCTTTGTACCTTCTGGGAGTGTCTCCCACGTTTTCCCTTTGGCCGGAGCACAGAGTCCATTCTGGGGCCTCCCTTTGCTGCCGTCTTTGAGATCCCCTTGCTTTTCTCTTGGGTCAGACTCCCAGTTTCCTGTTTGTTGAGAGTCCCTACGGTAGTATATCTAGGTCTCTTCCGGCTAGCCTCAGCAGAGAACATTCCCGACGGGCACTGTGGGTCCTAGAGCCCCAGGAGATTCACGGTGGAGGGCTGAGAAGTCCTCAGCTTCCCCACGTTAGCTCGGGATGACTTCTCCAGCCTGCTAAGGCCGCATCTCGCTGTTCCCAATATTCTGTGGCTGCGGCATCCGTCCCCGCCGCCTCCTGAGTGTGTGTCTCCTGCTGTGGCCGACGTTCTTCTGTGAGCTCGTGTCACTTAGCGGGGTCTTGGGAGACAGTCAGATTAGGCATGTGCATTCAATTGCCCTAGTAGCCCTTACCTTTATAAGATTTCTGGCTACTCTGAACCCAGATTTGGAAAAAAATCTCCAGCAAAAATTTTCACACATTTATCAATATATGAGGAAAAATGTTGCTGAATCTGTCTTTTAAATTAAAAGAAATAAACTGGAAGGAATCTTTTTCACTTGAACTTTAATTTCCTTCTTCTTTCCTTGTTTGGTGGTTGTTGTTTTTTAATTTACTTTTTTGATGGAGAACAAGATAGACGGACTTTGGAGAACGTTGGAAAATAAAAATCAATATAATTGTATAAGATACAGTCTGGGTCATGACTCTTTGATTTTGGAAATAGAACTACTTTTGTACATACAAAATAAAGCTCAGTATTATTTTTATTTCTGGTTGTAACTAAAAAATGTTTATTTTACGATTTTTAACTGTAAAATATGATGCACGTATTATTTTATTTGCTCTACTTCAGAGTAAGCATCAATGACTAAGCTGAGTGATAATCAAAACATTTGTTTATAAAGCAATTATGTGTTGTATACTCACCTACGAGAGTTTTCCACACTGGGAGTTCAGGAATATTTAACTCTATTATATGTTTGAGAACTTCTGTGTGAAAAGTTAGCACTGATAAATGAATTATGTTGTTTCCTTTGATGTCTGTTTTTCTCCAATTAGCACCGAGAGAAAATAGGTACTGAATAGTGTCCAGTGCTCCCGAGGTGGCAGCGAGTAGCAGGGGAGTGCACTGATTCCTAAAAATCAGGACATATCACAGTAAGTAAGCACAAGTATTATCAGCACATTTTACAAATGAGGAAACTGAGGCTCAGGTAATGCCCCAACCCATTTTGTCCGGTTCTCAAATCCCAGCTTCCTTCTTGTGGCAGAAACCAACAGAGTTTCTCAAAATCGCACAGTCTACTTTTTAGATCGTGAGGATCTTTGGGTTGGGCACAAGGCTACGATGTGACGTGTCCCAGCTTCCTTTACGGAAAGCTGGGACACATGCCCACGTTTGGCCAGTGTGACGCTGTAGAAGTTACAGGGGCAACTCCCTGAGGAGAAAAGAATGTGCTATCACTTTCCATTTCTTTTTCCCTTCATGGCTGAAACATAGGCATAACGATGAAAGCAGGAGTCCGTCTTGTATGAGGACATGGAAACCACATGGGAAGAAGCAACCTACACGGTCACCTTGTCTGAACTACAATGTTTTGGCAGACTTTTGTCACTGCATCTTGAACCTTATCTGAACCATCAGATCTGCTGACTACAATGTGATCTGAAGCGAACTGGGTTACATTTTCATCTGTCGAGAAAGAGGGAACAACATTCAGCTCACAGTGTTAGTGTCGGGGTGAATAAGGTGCTTGGTCTTGACACGTGTTCCCCTCTCATTCTCTTGTCACCATGTCACATGCCTCAAATGTTATTACTTTACCCTTACACCCTGGATTTCCTCTCTTCATGAGGCCCCGCTTATCTTGCTTTCTGTCTTCGAACTTTCACCTCTGTCCAGTTGGCCCTAGACACCCCCCTTCCCTTTTTCCTGGGCCTTGGGGAAACTCTTGTCTTTATGAGTACACATGTATCTCTTCACTTTCTCCCTTTTGTACTTAACAAGACTGTTCTCTTGCTTTCTTTATCCTAGTCGGTAGTAGGAGCAAAGACTACTTCTATTTTAACAGCATCACTCTGAGTTTCCTCATATGAAAAAATATGCTATCAAATAAATTAAATTTCTCTTTTCAGTTCCATATTGGCCTTCCCCCTGCCCTGCAGGGTCCTTCTCCGGGATACTAGCTCATGAACGGCCTCACCAACTTGACTTGAAGGTCAGGCTAACGACCGTCGGTGCGCTGACCTCTCGTTCTTTGTCCTGCCTTCATGCATGTTCCGCGGTCACGCCCCCCTGGCTGGTGTGCTCTACGTCAGCTCCGCAGAGATCCCAACGTCGGGAACTGTCCTCTCTATGAAGCCTTTCCTTTTCCTTATGCTCACAGATAGCGTCTTCCTTCTACCTCTGATTTGCAACTGGCTTTTTGCAATCCACAGTCTTTATCCCCAAACCCCCTTCTGCTCAGACACATTGTCACAATATGACAGAGTCAGAGCCGACTGGGGTCTCTACATTCCATGGCTCTTTCCAGAATCTATTAGTTAGAGAATCTATTAGCAAGAGATCCTGGTGTCCTGAAAGCTCTCTCTATACACATCTCTGCCTCAACCTAGAGGAAGAATTAATTTCTTCACTGAATAATAATGGTCAGGTTGTATGAAGACCCAGAAATATCTAATGAAACAATGCCTAAATCCTGTTCAGATTCCAAATGAGAGCCTGTCTTTCAATTACTACCAAGAATGTACCTTCAGGAGAAGGTTCACCTCCATCATAAAGGTTGGTCCTCTGCGAAATTATGAAATAGAATTGTGAAATAGAAATTGTGAAATAGAAGCTAATCTGTGAAACTGTGTTTGGGATGTTTCCCTATTTCAAAGTTACTTTCTTCTTTAAAAAAAAAATTGTTTTTAGAAGCTTTTATTTTTGAGGAATCTCTGTCTCCTACCTGGAACTCAAACTTACACCTGAGATCCAGAGCCACACATTTTGCCAACTGAGCCACCAGGTGCCCCCAAAGTTATTTTCTTTCTAATGTGTTTCTTTTCCGAATACCACTGGATGTTCCTCCTGTGACCTGAGGCCTCTCCACACTGGTCTAGAGCACTGAGCTGCCCCCTGGTTGGTTAGGCTCCAAGGTAGAGCACATTTCTCCTTCCCAGTCTCGGGCTTCTTCCAGAGTGCTAAGTAGTGAACTTGATAAACTAGTCTGTAGAGCCACACCACTGAGATGGCATGCGGTAGGCTAGTAGAAGTTCTGCCTTTATACATTCTACAGGTAAGTGGTAGGCGAAGAAGATACAGAGAAGAACAGAGTAAGCCTTACACCGTTCACGTCAATGACACCAACCATTCCTTTACTGTTAGTGTTTGGGGCAAGTCAAAAAAGCAGAAATTTATATTTTTGCAAATGCTTAATAACTTACTCAGCTGTTGCCTCTGCCTCCAGCAAACTAGGATCCTTCCTATAAAGGGCAATGAGGATGCCAATATTGTCATAGAAAGCAGCAAAGTGAATGGGCATCCAGCCTCTTTTCTCAGAAAGCGTGTAATCAGCTTTGAAACAGAGTAGACAGATGGTTGTCTCCAACGAGCAAGCCTGCGCTGCCAGGTGTAGAGGCGTTGGACCTAAAATGGATGGACAGTTACTTAAGTGATCAATTTCTAACATGTCTATCCAAAAAAATATACCTTTTGGGGGCCCTTGGGTGGCTCAGTGGGTTAAGCTTCAGCTTTCAACTCAGGTCATGGTCTCAGCATCCGGCTCCTTGCTCAGCAGGGAGTCTGCTTCGCCCTCTCCTGCCCTTGTTCTCTCTCCCTCTCCAATAAATAAATACAATCTTTAAAAATAAATAATTTAAATAATTAACTAAAAGATGTCTTTTTGATAGCCGTCCACAGAACTTAGTACTGTGATACAAAAGCCCCAAGAAAAGCACTATCAGGATTAAGTTAGGCAATTCTATATTTCTTTCACTCAGAATGTCTGACCATTAAAAATCCATCCTTCTTCATAAATTAAGAATAAATAACATTGAAAATATTAAATATTTGAAAAATTAAGTCCATGTTTACAATAGCCTTGTGATCAAATAAGTTGTTTCTTGTTTGAAAAATTAAGTCAATGTATAAAATAGTCTTGTGACCAAATAAATTGTTTCTTGTTAAAGTTATTTTTCATTTCATTTAACTGCTTTGTAGTAGGAAGCAAGATCCTTTGAAATTGAAGGAAAAATAGGCTGACAAAAGCCCTCTATGCCACAAAATCCAGTGGGTGGTTTTCAGTTCTTGTCTACTTCTCAGCAGTAAGGTTCTTCCTCTCTAAAATAGCTTTTTTCTCCTTGGCTTTTGTGACATCATCACCCCCCGTTTCTCTCCCTCTGGTTACTCCTCCACAGTCTCCTCCAGGACGTTCTCATTGTTCGGACGCCTCTGTGAGCCTTCAGGCTCCTTCTTGGGCCTTTTTAGCTTTGCAGTGACTTCATTTACCATGAAAAGTTGATGATTCCTAGGATTATGTCCCTAGATCTGTTTGTTTGTTTGTTTGTTTGTTTTTCCACCAGGCTCTACATCTTTATCTCCAACATCTCACTGGGTGTCTCTACCTCAGACTTCACATGCTCTGAGTCAAATTTTTTTCCCTCCACACCTGATCCCTAAATCAGTGAAGGAATCCCCAACCAGCCTGTTCTGGAAGACTCCTGGGTAGACTCTCATCCCCACAACCAGTCCACCACCAAGGCTAAGTCTCTCTACGACCACGTTTTCCGCCACCGCCGCCCCACCCGGCACGCCTACACCCTACCCACATCGTTCCTGCCCTTCAGAACCCGTTATTTCAAAATAGAAATCTGATCTTCCTTCCAGGGGCTTCTCCAGGCCACCTGATGACGGTAGAGAAACGGATCCACTGGCTGCAGTTCAGCCTAAACCGTGAGCTGTCCCCTCCCTCCAAAACACCCAGGACACACACAACTTGCTCCCTTCATCGGGGCCTTCTCGCAGCTCCTCACACACAGGGTGGCCAGCCCCGTGGCCCAGCTGGCCCAGGAAGGTGCTCCTGGCGCCTGTGGCCGCAGCGCGCTGACGCACAGTGCCTCTTCCACTTCAAGGCTCCCTGATTTCGCTGATTTGGTCCAGTCCTACTGTCTGACAGCCTCCTTCTCCCAAACAACGCTTTCCTGACCGGGTCCAGCGAACTCCTACTTCTCAGTCTGAGTGGTAATTCCTCAGGGAAGCACTGGTTTTCTCCCAACTCAGACACTTCCAGTGGCCTCCAGTCTGCCTTACTCGTCGAAGCTTATGCCGTAGCCTTCGATCCTCTGTAATATCTGACCTGACTTATCGATCTAAAATCACGGCTTGGTCTTCCAGGCTGGCCAGGCATGGGGGACACTTCCGTCACCACTCCGTCCTAAGCAAGTAGAAAATCAAACAAACTCGGAGATCAAAAACTCTTCTTAGATATGACAGAAAGGTGAGATCTTGGCACAAATGCTGCCCCCAGAGATGGGATATAGGGAGGCTGATACGGACAAGCATAACGGGCTGAAAGCAAGCCTCCACCGCACCCAGGCTAGAGCAGTGCAGCCGCCTCGGCCCCTCCGGCCATCCTGGCAGTCTTTCAGTTTTAGCGATCACCCCTCGTCGTTTGATCGATGAGCCTTTCTTTGTCTACCTGTGGATCACATGTCCTTTCCCAGAAAGAACAGAAGCCTTTTACACAACACAAAACAGAGACCGGACCCTCCTGCACAACCCTTGGCACTAGGAACCAGACCCCTTTGCACAACTGCCTTGCACTGTGATAACGTCTAAAACTGACACCACGGAGTCTGCCTGTAGTTACACAAATGCGACAGACCGCTGCAGCTGATTGACGGTTTACGGCCTGAAACTCCCTCAAAATCCTTCTTGGGCCAAGAAAAACCTTGGAGTTGGCCTTTGGACAAGAGTCCGCCTTCTCTCCAGGTGGCCAGCCTCCTGAGTAAAGCTTATATAGTCCTTTCCAGTCAAAGCTCATCTCCAGGGCACAGGCTTTTTGAGCAGCGGCGGCCGAACCAGGTTTTGGTACCAGAAGGAAAATCTGCACTGTAGTGGACAACCTGCCGCACGCCCGTCGTGGTAAGCTGGGGAGTTAAAAACTCCAGGGCGACCCCGTCTCAGGGGGTCCCCATGCTTCAGGGACTTTTAACTCTAGGCGTTTGACCAAGTCCTCAGGGTGGGTATCAGAGAAAGATCCCCTCGTGCTTGGGGGTGGGGAGCAGGGACAAGGGACCATTTGGAGACAGGCCAGACCACTCCATTTCTCTTAACAAGGCTTGCCCTGGGGAGAAACGGTGTTTTCTGAGCCAAACCTACTGAATTTTATCGGAGCCTCACCTGCCCTGGGGAAGGAAAATACGCAACCGCAGCCCCTCTCCAGCCCCCCTGACGTACCTAAGGTGGGGGCGGGGACTGACAGGTCAAGTTCACAGTCCAGGAGCCCAGGCTCCCCAAGACTGAGACCTAATCAGGGGACTAGAGAACATGGTTGCTCATTTCAGTCAGCCAAAGGCTGTTAGCTGCTCTCGGCAGTGGCAACATATCACAGTGACCTGAAGGTTTTTTTTTAAAAAACCACACAAGCCTCCTACCCGCCTCTCCCTCTTTTCTACCTTCCTCCAAAGGCAAAAAAAAAAAAAAAGAGAGAGAGAGAGAGAGATTTTAAAGTCCCTTGCGTGACTTTAAAGTGTGCTTCCTAGAAATGCTGAATCTTGGCACCCACCCAGGCCCTCGGAATCAGAATCAGCATTTCAGCAAGGTCCCTGGACGATTCCCCTGTGCTTGAAGGTCTATCCCAGCATCCTGGGGTAAAGTGCTCTCCCCCAACGTCTGTATGTCTGATGACATTTCATTTGTCACCGCGAGGGTGGGCATTGCTGCCGGTATTTAGAGGTTAGAAGCCAGGAGCAATACTAAACATTCTTTTTTTCCCCTAACATTTTAAAATTTAAATTCAATTAATTAACAGCACATTATTGGTTTCAGAGGAAGAGTTCAGTGTTTCATACTAAACATCCTAGAGTGCACAGGAAGGCCCCGCACAGCAAGGAACTATCCTGCGCTCAAGGTCAACAGAAAACACGGACCTGCGACACGCCAGAATTAGGGAAGTTCTGGAGGGGCTGATGTATTTGAAGGGGATACAATGCAAATACAAATACAATTGAGGTATTTGAAGTTCTGAAGGGGCTGATGTATTCCCTGGTTGGGAATCCTGGTCTGGGGAATAGATGCTCCCCTGGGACCTGAAAGGCATATTTATGTCTTTTTTCTGAATATCTGTATCACGGGACTCTGTGAACCTGCCGGTGATGGTCTGACGCCGCCCGCACCCATCCTTTCGTGCGTCCGCTTCACAGCTAGTTCGTCATCACTTACTAGGGCCAGGCTTTCTTCTGGCCACCGGAGTATCACGGCAAAGTGAACCAAATCTTTGCCCTTATGAAGCTTATTGAAGTGAGGGAGACACATCAGAGGGACAATATCATAGACGGCCGGGATCAATGAACCTTAGGAAATGAACAAAGAAGGCAAAATGCAGGAAGCACACTATTGTTACTCAGCTGCGAACGCCTACAGTATGGGGGGGTCAGCCGAGAGCCTTGCGGCACCCCCCGCCCCGCCCCACCTCCCCTTACTGCCCGCGCTGCACAATTCGCAATCCCTGTCCTTTCGGCTTTCTGTCAGTGTCTGCCAGTGGGGACTGCCGACAGGACACTGCAGAGGGAGGGGAATGAGGTCAGCGCACGTTCCGTGTCCAAGATCATCTCGGGCTAGCTACATTCCTCCACTGACAGAACACGGCTGGTTTGATGAACCACTGCCTTCCCCCTACTAGATTCAGGTCTTTGTAAATGGTTTCTTTAAAAATAAACTCTCTGGGGCACCTGGGTGGCTCAGCTGTTAAGCCTCTGCCTTCGACTCAGGTCATGACCCCAGGGTCCTGGGATCGAGCCCCCTCATCCAGCTCCCTGCTCAGTGGGGAGCCTGCTTGTCCCTCTCCTGCTCCCTGCTGTTTGTGTTCCCTCTCTCTCACTGGGTCTCTCTCTGTCAAACAAATAAATAAAACCTTTAAAAAAATAAAAGTAAACTCTCCTTGGCAAGAAGATGCAATGTGACAGTCTCTTGAACAAATGGTGTTGGGAAGATCGGACCGCCACATGCTGAAGGATGAAACTGGCCCATTCTCTTACACCACACACCAAAATAAACTCAAAATGGATTAAGGACATAAATGTGAGACCTGAAACCATAAAAATCATAGGAGAGAGAATGGGCAGTAATGTCTCTGACATCAGCCATAACAGCAGGTTTCTAGATATGTCTCCTGAGTCCAAAGAAACAAAAGCAACAATAAACTATTGGGACTACATCACGATAGCAAGCTTCTGCACAGCGAAGGAAACAAACAATAAAACTAAAGGCGACCTACTGAACAGGAGAAGATATTTAGAAGTAATACATCTGATAAGGGGTTGGTATCCAAAATATATAAAGAACATATAAAACTCTACACTCAGGCAACAAACAATCCAATTTTAAAATGGGCAGAAGATGTGAATAGCGTTTCTCTAAAGAAGACATCCAGGTGGCCAACGGACACATGAAAAGATGCTCAATGTCACTCGTCATCAGGACATGCGGATCAAAACCACAATGAGAGACCACCTCACACCTGTCAGAATGACTAAAAAGCACTAGAAACTATGAGTGTTGGTGAGGAGGTGGAGAAAAAGGAGCCCTCATGCACTGTGGGTGGGAATGCAGACTGGTACAGCCACTGTGGAAAACAGTGTGGACACGATCCTCAAAAATTTAAAAATAGAATTACCATATGATATAGTTATCGCCCTACTGGGTATTTGCCCAAAGAACTAAAAAACAATAATTCAAAAGGATACATGAACCTCTCTGTTCATGGCAGCATTATTTAGAATAGCCAAAATGTGGAAGCAGCCCAAGTGTCCGTCGACAGGTGAGTGGGTAAATGTGTGGTGCGTGTGTGTATTGTGGAATATTATCCAGCCATAAAGGAAGGACATCGTAACATTCGCTCCAGCATGGCTGGATCCAGATGTAATGCCAAGTGACATAAGTGACCAGAGAAACACAAATGCTGCACTCCCATGTAGAATTTAAGAAGCAAAACAAATAAACAAATAAAAAAGAGACAAAAAACAGACTCAAACATTCAGGACAAACTGGTGGTTCCCAGAGGGGAGGAGGGCAGGGGAGGGTGAAGCAGGCCCAGGGAACAGCGCGCCGAGTGCTGGACAGATCGCTGAATCACGCGTCACACACCGACGCTAAGGTAAACTGTACTGAGTTACACTGGAATTAAAAACAGATGTTAAACTCCTGAGCTGGAAGAACGGCTAGATCATGCCACGTCGCAGACCTTCCTGTCCAGTCTCCCGTGTTCTGGCGACAAGCCAAGCTGCAGGTGGCTGTCACAGGTCCCCCAAAGACGACGAGAGCCCGAAACAACGGACCCTCCCCGAATGCCTCTACGCAGAGAATGAAGGCACAGTCTTGTAGAAACAGATATAGAAGACACGGCCTTTAAAATTCTGATTCTCCAAGTTCAAGGGGTCTGATTTTGTGCAAATAAGGGGAGGTAACTGCAAATCCCACAGTGGGAAAAAAGAAAAAAGAAAAAATCCCCAAGACTTAAGAGGAATGTGAATAAATGGCCACGGCTAGAAAATACAGTGCACACTTCAAAACAGAGACACAACATCATCACGTGACATGCTCTGGGGACAGAACATTTTGGAGATTATATTCTATAAGGAGAGTTTTAATATATGCAATAACTTTTTCAAACACACCAAATATTTCATTTATGTCTTACCATTTCTTTCTTTTTTCATGTCCATTTTTGATGACTCTGTTTTAAAGGGGAATACACACAGAAGTATGATTATTAATATGCAGCAGTTGCCTAAATTAGTCAAAATAAACTCATATGAATAGGAACAAAATGCCCATGTTTGGACACCAAAAGCAGGATTACGTCAAACAGGACCGAGTTCAAGCTTTGGTCAAGCCATCTGGGCATGGTGGCCGCCCCTGCCATCATGGCAGAGCAGACCTGGGGCGCTGCCTCTCAAGCGTCTGGTCAAAACTGACACTTCGGGCTGTTCTGTGTGGCAAAGTCATAATGCGCAGACATTGCAGGTAGAGGCACACATTTTCCATACTTCAAAATGCGACCAATTCTTAGCAACTGGACATTCAAGTAGTCACAACACAAAGGAGAGACTTCAATTTACAAAAGATTTTTTTTTCACACCAAAAAAGGCTTAAAATATAACATAAAATATAACATATCTTTAAAGAACAGAGTATTCACTGAATTTAAATTTAACTGAATGTCTGCTCTGTTTTAATCTAGAGAAGTATCCTAATTTCAAAACATTTTAATTACAGAATTAATTAGTAGTCAGCAGGATTAAAGTGGAACATTTTGTTTTGGCGTGTGAAAATTCAACAAAACTTTTTAAGATAGCTGGTTAAAATATAAAATCATCGCTTCTTACTGCCAATATTGTGGTATCAGCTGTTTCTGATATTTTATCTCTAATGCCCTCTTTAGTTATGGAGGACTTCTACCTTCATTTTCAACATTATCATTTTTATACTGGTTAAATTTATTCCAACAAATACATATATAGGTATGCATATCTAATACTCAGGAAAAATGGCTTTTTAAAGTCAAAACTAAGTTAGCCTTAAGGGGCCCATTAATCTAAAAAATTATTATTATGGATGATTTTTTTGTTATTCATTATAATTTTTTATGTATCATGAAGAAACTGTTCCCTGGTTGAGAACTTGAGGATAAGAAATGGATGTCCTGCTGGGTTCTCCATTTATCTACCTTTTCTCTGAATTGCTACAGTACATCACTGTATATTAATCATCCCAGTGATTACCAGTGCTGCCCTGCATCCGTCCAACCAGGCACTCACCCGGCATCCACTTCTGAGGCTTTCTTCTGGGCACTCGAATAACATGGCAAACAAAGTAAACCAAATCACTGCCTGTGAGGAGCTTATGGTCAAGTGAGGGAGACACAATAAACCAATAAATGATACTATACAGGACAGCAATAAGGGATACACTTAGAAAACTAGAAGGACCCCTTCTGAAATAAGGGAAACGAAACCTCAGCTTTGCTCTGGGTCTCAAAGCCAAACTTTAATCTTGCACCAACGTCAACATGCATTCTTCATTCTGAATCAGGGCAGAAAGTCAAAGAAAACCAGTTTCAAATGTAGAAACTTCATGGTACCTTGGCTAAACATAATAAAGCGTCTCTGGTTGACGTTGAAGTTCGCATTGTGCAGCTGACATATGATGGCCACTCGGTTGTGCAGGGCGGCGTGATGGAAAATGGCATAACCTGATTCGTCTGAAATGTTGATGGTCAAGCTTGAGGTTTTACGGCTAAATGTATGGAAAACAGCAGACAATCCTCTTTCGACAGCAGACTTCATCCCAAATGGGATGCTCTAAAATTATTAAGAGGGTCAGAGTAAATTTTTTCAAAATATACCTCAAGTGTAGCTTAAGGAAAAAAAAAGAATAAACATACTAACATACTTACAATAGATACAATGTTAATATATAACATAATAAATATATATTAATATTATCACAGGATTGGTACCCAGTTAGGGTAGAATTTTCACAAGATCCATGTCTCACTGAACAATGATTAAAATTATTAGAACTATAAAAAACACTGAGAAATTTAAAAAATATTTTTGGGAAGTTTTTTTTTTTTTTTCTCCACTACTTTTTAGGGAGAAGTTGTAGAATTTTCTTTGAAGACAATTAAAACAGGATAGACAATTTTCTTTCTGAAATACTTAAACAAAGGGAGATCACTTGGTTCTTTTGATTTAATAACAATCTAATTTAGAAACCTAGAAACTAGAAACATACAGCTACAGAAATAAAATTTGTCTTTGCTCTAGGTCTCAAAATAGAGATGTAAAAACAGGACACTCTTCTTTGAGACATATTGACTACTTAATATTTTAAAATTAAGATTCAAATCAAAACCACATTGAGATATCACATTACTCCAGTGAGAATGGCCAGGATTAACAAGATAGGAAGCAACGTGTGTTGGAGAGGATGTGGAGAAAGGGGAACCCTCTTACACTGTTGGTGGGAATGCAAGTTGGTGCAGCCACTTTGGGAAACAGTGTGGCGATTCTTTAAGAATATAAAGCTACCCTATGACCCTGCAATTGAACTCCTGGGTATTTACCCCAAAGATACAGATGTCGTGAAAAGAAGGGCCATCTGTACCCCAATGTTCATAGCAGCAATGGCCACAGTCATCAAACTGTGGAAAGAACCAAGATGCCCTTCAACGGACGAATGGATAAGGAAGATGTGGTCCATATACACTATGGAGTATGATGCCTCCATCAGAAAGGACGAACACCCAACTTTTGTATCAACATGGACGGGACTGGAAGAGATGATGCTGAGTGAAATAAGTCAAGCAGAGAGAGTCATTATCATATGGTTTTGCTTACTTGTGGAGCATAAGAAATAGCATGGAGGACATGGGGAGATGGAGAGGAGAAGGGAGTTGGGGTACATTGGAAGGGGAGGTGAACCATGAGAGACTGTGGATTCTGAGAAAGAAACTGAGGGTTTTGGAGGGGAGGGGGGTGGAGTACCAGGGGTTGGGGTACCAGGTGGTGGGTCTTAAGGAGGGCACGGATTGCATGGAGCACTGGGTGTGGTGCATAAACAACAAATTCTGGAACAATGAAAAGAAATGAAAAAAATAAATAAAAAATTTTTAAAAAGAGCTCATTAAAATTTTAAATTTATGGACATTGAGACAAATACATGGTAAATAAAGGCCAGTGGATCCATTAAAGTGGGTGAGCTCACCACTTCTAGTTCCAGAAGCCGTCCTTCAAGGCCTGTTGAAACAGGTACAGAAATCTCATTCAGGATGACAAGTTTGTTCCTCAAGTTTGGGTCCCAGGACTGAAGCCTGACTCTGCCATTTAGTGCGATTTGGGAAAGATCCTTAACTCGCTGCATGTCAAATTTCTCACATGTAAAACAGGAATGATAACAATGTCCGAGTACCTTGAGAAAGTTTGTTAAAAGGATTTAGGAAGCGCCGGGCACACAAAAGCAGCAGTCAGTGCGCACGAGCCTTTATGAAGATGGGCCACGATGCGGTTCATTAACAGATTACTTTGTAACCCTACCAGAGATTTATAATCCAAAATTATATAGCTTCTAAGCTGCTGAAATGTGGAGTTTTTATTTCACATCGAAAACTTTATTTAACCTAATATTTATCCCTAAGATAGAAATTTGAGACATACACTTATCTATAACATATTATGTACACTAAATTATGTCAGAATTACTGAAATACCTTGCATTTCATAGCTTTTTTGAAGCCAAATTTTTTCTTAAATTGTTCATGTAATTGAGCATCTGTTAGGGGAAGCCTTTTTGGTTTCAGACTGTTCACGACTTCATTTATGGCTCCCCACCATTTTGTCTTATATAGTTGATGATAGAAAGCTTCAAGTTCAAAACAGATCACATAGTAGCTATAAAAACATGAAGAAAAAAGATAAATCTTTCTGACTTTTAACTAATTTGCTACTTTTTTTCTATGCTGACTAAACCATATTTTTTCTATAATAATTAAATATAAAACTGTAGTTTATTTTATTTTTTATTTTTTTAAGATTTTATTTATTTATTTGACACACAGAGATCACAAGTAAGCAGAGAGACAGGCAGAGAGAGGAGGAAGCAGGCTCCCTGTCGAGCAGAAAGCCAGATGTGGGGCTCGATCCCAGGACCCCGAGATCATGACCGGAGCCAAAGGCAGAGGCTAAACCCTGAGCCACTCAGGCGCCCCTAGAACTGTAGTTTAGATTGTACTTGATTGAAAAGGAAGGTCTTAGGGAAATACTATGTTATGCACTAGCTGGAGGCGAATGTCCTCTCTTCCTGGACCTCCACTTCCATCCCAGCTTCCTGAACACAGCAGACTTCTGCAGGCTTGGGGCATACTTGAGGACCTAGTCACATTTGTCTGAGGTTGTCATTCTTCCCACCCACCACGCTCTCCTCCGACGAGGACACTAGACCACAAATACAAACTAAGGCTGTCCTCACCCACATCCTGCAAATACAGTGCTGGTCCGGGAGTGGGACTTTTCACCTTGCCCGTGGGCCCTGGCTTGTGGAGGTGCCGCCTTCATGATGGAGGGCTGGCCTGACTCCCTGGACTCCAGCCTCCGGAATCGGGGACAGGCGCTCTGAATCTTACCCGGATCTGAAGGCTTTCACACCACAGTAACGATGGCTTCTAGAGCCTTAAGGAGCTGTATGAGTGACACCCGGGTGCTTGATTTACAGTGGATGACTAAACTAAATTTCTAGAAGAAAGTAGCTCACCTTCCTTCGGTGTCATATACGCTGCTAAGAGTAGACACCACAGAGAGATATGCCAGGTCCCAGATGCCTGCTTCCATAGATGTAGTCATAGGGGATCACACTGAAGATATCCTTTGGTCTCTGAGTGGCCCAGTGGCACACCATAGAGTCCCAGTGCCTACACCTCTTCTTTCTATGGTTCCCCAGTGCCGGCTCTAGCTGTGGTAAACCGTTACGGGGTCAGGAGTTGCTGATTACCCCTGGGGCCCCCGTACTCACTGCTGGACTCTTCGATCACTGCCGAGGCAATGCAACAGACTTATACATTTAACACACACCAGGGGAATGTGGGTTGATTTCTTCTAGAAATTCAATTTACTTATCCAATACAAATCAAGCCTTGAGAATCAGCAGGGGCCTATCCTACCCTAGAAACTGGAGAAGAAAGAGGGGGTGAAGGTGGCTGTGCCCTGAGACAGTCTCTACCACAGGATTTCGTGACCCGCCCTCCCCACCCAAGGGTGGATCCACAGCCTGCATTGGCCCAAAAAAAGATGACCTTGGAAGCACAGAAAGCCCACAAGGCCAGCGCCACAAGGGAGCCCTCGTCCAGGCCCTGCAGAGTGACAAACCACTGTTCTTACTCAGACCTTCTGTGCCGTCACCGCTACGATGGAGCCTCATACAATGACCCCATTCATACTCTTCCCTGGAAACCGGCACCCAGCTTCTGAGGAGTTTCCAGCACCACATTTCTGTGATATTCCACTGCTACCTGCTTCCTAATACCCACAGCAGTGTCACAAGGCTAGTCTGCTCTCCATACCGGTAAAATAAGATGTTTTAGTACTGGTATAAATTAATCTTTTTGCTCTGGTCATCGTCACCTTAATAATTCATGAATTCTTGTACTTTTATGGGTGGCCGAGTCCTGAGTATCTGACTGTGGTCCCTACGTTTTGATTCTGGTATGGCAGGAGAACCCAACCTGAACCAAAACAGTCTAGGACTGAAATGCTGCAGGCGTGCCTGGAAGGCTAGTGGAACTGATCCTATTTTCTTAAGGGACCTGGGGGTCCTAGGAGATCAACCACGCCGAGGAAAGAGAATATCAACCCACGCGAGTTCAGTCCAATAACAAGGCCCTTAAAAGCAAAGAGAGGAGATAAGGTGGCCTGCTTTCAATCATTCATTCCGATTACTCTCTGGTCCAGCGCCAACACAGAATGACCTCTCCAGCACAGAAAAGAATGACTATAAGCAAAATGACCAGAAAAGATGTTTCTGCACCAAATTATTAGGGGTTCAAGGCAGCACTTCCTTGAAACCAAGAAAATTAGGAGAGAAATTCTCCTTACTTCAGTAGATGGGCCTCAACACGTCTCACAGCTGATGCTGCTTTTCAGCACGCGTGAGCAGCAGCCTGGCCCAGAGGTGACGCGGACCCACAACCAGGAGAAACTGCATCGCTCACGCAATGGCGTCAGGGCTGAGTCCCTGCATGGGGCCTGCTGAGCGCCAGGGTCCCAGCAGCGGATCCCTACGGAGAGCTCAGACGGGAATGAGGGGACGTCACAGCACCTGAGCGCTGAATGAGCATCTGGCATCTCTAGGAAAAACTATGGGGGGGGGGGGGGCGATTCTGAAACTGAAGGTTCTGTAGTACCTGGTACGGGTACCAGGAAAATACTATTACTCCATTCGCCTGGGTCTGAGAAAGGAGCTCCTGCTGGTTTTGAAAGTCTGCAAATTCAAGTCCAGCTAACTGAGGGTCACCAACCCTGGTGACCAGATGCTTGCATTAGTCAGAAGCTAGAGCTCATTCCGCCACGGCATCCCAGGGCAACGGTGGGACTGGTCCCCTCTGGCTCAGCGGCAGTCTGTGTGCTTATGCCAGCCAGGCTCCCTCACCCACAACAGCCTCTCCCAAGTGCAGCTTTTCTCTCCCCCAACACCCTGTGCTCCCAGGATCTTAGCGTCCAGCCAGACCCTACGCCTGGGAGAATCAAGTGTTATTCAGAGGGGCTTCCAGGATCCTGTCCAGCTTCGCGAGGGTTGTACGTGGAGCCTATCGGCAGGTGCTGGGTCCCTGAGCGAGGGGGTTCCTCCTCCTGGGAGATGCACACCAGCTGTCGATTCTAGAGGCGTGAGCTCTATTGCTTGATTCCCTCCAAAACCAGGGTGGCCACCAGCCCCATGCTCTTTGACTTCATCTCTAGCCCCATGTGCACATTTGGGCTGAATTAATGGGACGATCCACCTCTCCTTGTATATCCTGCTTCTCCCTCTGCCTTGTTTCTGGTACTTTCCTCACTGCCACGCGTCCTGGTAGAAACTTAGAATCACTGTCTTTACTTCTTCACATCCCATGAACTCTCCCCGACTCCACCCCTCGGCCCACCACACCGAGCCTATAACCAGAGCTAGTTTCCTTACCGAGGCACAGCTAAGTTC
The DNA here is from genome assembly GCF_022355385.1 of Mustela nigripes. Classification (NCBI taxonomy): domain Eukaryota; kingdom Metazoa; phylum Chordata; class Mammalia; order Carnivora; family Mustelidae; genus Mustela; species Mustela nigripes. Next base: position 2,523,445 of record NC_081559.1, on the reverse strand, counting down.
AGTGCTCTCGTCAATCTTAAGTTGACTTGGCCTTTTCTTGAATTTGAGGCTTTCAACTATTCCCATATTTTGAAAATTCTCCCCATTTGGCTTCCATGCTGCCGTGCTTTCCTGGTCCTGCTCCCTGCGTCTTTCCTTGTCGGTCTCCTCTGCTCTTGACCTGCTTCTCTCCACCCCATTGAAAAGCGGCTGTTCTCCAGAGTTCTAGACTTGGTCCTTTCTCTAAATCACTTTCACGCCTTAAAAAACAAGATGAGGGGCACCTGAGTGGCTCAGTGGGGTAAGGCCTCTGCCTTCAGCTCAGGTCATGATCCTGGGGTCCTGGGATCGAGCCCCGCATCAGGATCTCTGCTCCGCAGGGAGCCTGCTTCCTCCTCTCTCTCTGCCTGCCTCTGCCTGCTTGTCATCTCTGTGTGTCAAATGAATAAATGACATTTAAAAAAAAAAAAAAAAAGATGAAAAAACTTCTTCTATATGCTTTTAAATCTCAAGTCTCTACCTCCTAATGACAATGCCCCAGCTCTACCTTCCATATTTCCAAACTTCAGCGTCTAAGATATGAAAATCCAAGAACATAATACATAAAAGACCCTAGCAAAACTTAGAGAAACATCCAGCTTCAAAAGATGACAGGCACAGGCGTGCCTGGTGGCTCAGTCATTAGGTGTCTGTCTTTGGCTCAGGTCGTGGCTCTGGGGTCCTGGGACTGAGCTCCGCATCCGGCTCCCTGCTCAGTGGGGAGTCTGCTTCTCCCTCTCCTACTTTCCCTGCTTATGTTCCCTCTCTCACCGTGTCTCTTTCTGTCACATAAATAAATAAAATCTTAAAAAAAAAAATAAAGATGACAGGCATAACAAGACCCAGCACAGGAAGAGGAGTTTAAATCCTATTTCTCTGGGCTCCTGGGTGGCTCAGTGGGTTTAGCCTCTGCCTTTGGCTCAGGTCATGATCCCAGGGTCTTGGGATCGAGCCCTGCATGGGGTTCTCTGCTCATCGGGGAGCCTGCTTCCTCCTCTCTCTCTGCCTGCCTCTGCCTACCTGTGATCTCTGTCTGTCAAATAAATAAGTAAAATCTTAAAGAATAAAAATATAATAAGAGTTAAAAAAATAATAAATCCTGTTCTCTGTGCTGAGTCCACTGCCCTTCCACGGACCCACAGGATTTGATCCCCAACTCCATCCCCATGTAAATGCAGCGATAGTTTTAAGAACCAGTCCCCATCGCTAAGGGCTGTTATACAGAACATACCAAAGAGCATGACGTGATAAATACACTATTTAATATTTTGTTGAGTCTGGATTTCATTCATGGAAGTTATAGTTCTAGCATCTCTGTGCTGAGGTATCAAGTTAGCCTTGGCATTTTGACACTTTCCTTGTTTTCTTCTAACGTTCAACAAGTTGTGGCTACTGTGAATGATTACCGAAAGTTCCTTACCTTTTTCCATTAAGTTCCATGACTGGTATGGAGTAATGTTCCTTGTAAACTGAATCTTCCACAAATGCATTGGCAGCACAATTCCGTATTTTTTCTAAATTGTTCTAAAATATAGGTTCTGTTACTAAAGATATATCTTTAAACAAGTCTACAAGACCAGTGCTCTAACCCCTGAGCTATGGAGCCTAAACAATTATGGTTTCTTTCAGATAAAATTTTATACTTGTAAATGTTAATTTTTTAAATATAATATCCCACCAGACCTTAATGATAATTGCATGTATCCAATTCCTACTTCAGGAGTGAAGAAAAAAATACAAAAGATAATGTAAAGAAGGTAGAAAAGCAATGATAATTCAAATGTTGTGTTTATATGAAACTCTAGATTAAATTATTATTCCCAAAATCTAGAGGATCTCTTTTCTAATACTAACTGTTGAGGAAAATGGAGGAATATGTAGTGAATGTTGAGGATTTTTACTATACTCTGATTATTTTAGGGCACATATGGTCCATTAGAGGCCTACAAATTCTGTAAGGATAGGTGCACCTCGCGTATTTATCGTGTCATCTCTGACACCTAACATACCTCGGATATAGTTTGCACTTAAATTCATGTATGTTACATGATATATGGAAAGATTCGTGAGTCAGGCAGATAATCATTTGGAGACTGGCCTAGTGCCGGTACCAGCAGAGACTTTTTGTGGATGGAGAATAAGATAAAGGAGTTGTGAAGTAACAAACCATTTCAGAAACAATAATAATTAAAACCTTAAAATCTTCTAAAGCATTCTCAATTGAAGGTGTGCTGATATCAAATTCAACTCCTCCATGAACATGAAAATATTGATCCTCTTTGTAGTGAAAATGCTGACATTTAAAATCTCGTCCATAAATAAACGGAGGCAATTCTCGCTCTGTCTTGACCTTGTCATCTCCAAAAATGAAAACAAACTTTAATTTAAAAAGTGAAAACAGCATATATGCAATCATATTTTGAATATACAGATTATGTTTTTAAAGCTTTTATGTATTTATTTGTCAGAGAGAGAGAGAGAGAGCGAGAGAGAGAGAGCACAAGCAGGCAGAGGCAGAGAGAGAAGCAGACTCCCTGCCGAGCAAGGAGCCCGATGCTGGACTTGATCCAGGACTCTGGGATCATGACCTGAGCCGAAGGCAGAGGCTTAACTCACTGGGCCACCCAGGCGCCCCAAAGATCTAAATTCTACTTTATGTAAACCAAGTGGAAAAAAGTCCACATTAAATGAATATCTTGGCAATTTTAGTCTCTAAAATCATTGCCTTAATATATATTTAAAACATGAAAATATATTTGTATCATACATTTTGGGCATTTTCTATAGTTTCATTGTAAAGACATTTCAAGAGAACAGCCAAAACATTATTCTACTTAATGATTTCTGTGTGTGAGTTCAAGACTTATATATTACCTCCAATTGTCAGAAAAAATTTGAAACTATGTCTCAGAGAATCTTGGGCTAAGTAAAAAAAACAAAAACAAAAACAAACAAACAAACAAACAAAATGTAACCTGAGCTGGCTCAGGTAAAAAGAGACATTAAAAACAAATAGTTAAGTATTTCTCATGGACAAAAATAACCAGCTCACCTTTTTGAAAGTCATAAAACCACACATACATTTATTTTACAAAAATAATTTTCTAAAACTCCAGTAATGATTAGGTTTGTCCAAAATTTTGATTTAGGAGCAGAATATGGTTTCATCAATGTAAAGCATACAATGTATTTTGAGAAATGTAAACGGCACAGAAAAGTTCAAGGAATAAATATAACATCTGAATATCACCACTTCGAACTATTAATACTGAGTCATATTTGCTTCCAAAAATCTAAGTAATAAAACATTACAGTTACAGCTAATATTCTCTGTAATCAAGGGCTTCTTGGTTCCGTCCACCCCGCCCTCTTACCTCCACCCCAGGATCAGAATGGTCATGAGCCCATTTTTAAGTCGTTCACGGATAAAGGTAATAATTTTCACCATTTGAATGCTCAGGAGACAAGTTTTGATTAAATGACCTGCAAAATTTCTACTGAAAACTTGCCACCTGTAGAAAGCCCACCATAATAAGCCTACATGCTTGGGCACCAATGGAAATATATAAATTGTGTACTAATCTGGGTGCAGGGAACAGTTTGCACGACGTGTCAGAGTCAATGCAAGTATGGTCCTATTTCAGTTCTTTAGTCTCTCACATCGGTTTGTGTGTAACAGTGCTAACACACTACTAAAGTTTTAAAATATGTTTTTGTCTCTTTTTCAGGAATGTAACACCATTCATGATCCTTTACTGCTCCATAATAATTTCAGAATCAATTTATAAACTTCCATGAAAAACACAATAGGGGTTTTAATAGAAGTGCCTTGAATTTATAGGTTTATAGATCAGATATGATACAGTCACAGTGTATCATATGTCCCATAATGAACGTGGCATATTTCCCTATTCTTCTCAGAATTTAAGTCTCCTAATAGGCCTTATAATTGGTATAAATATATACCAAGTACTACATACATATGGCAAATATTTTTAACTACCTTGGAGACATTGAATTTTGTTTTATTTTGTTTCCTAACAGGCTACAGCAAGGTTATATGCCTGGACACACCTACTACAAACAAAGTTTAATTTAAATATAAAATATATATATATATGTGCATATATATGTAATTATTTCATATTTGATTTTTATTGATACACTTACCTGAAAAAGGTGGAAGCAGACTACTTAAATATGGAACTTTCATCTTCTTTTTTAAACTCAATAAAAATGGAGTCAGAAAACATATTAACTTTAGGTATCCTATCCCTCTTCTGATTTCTTTTTTCTTCTCAAAGTGTTTTTGAATAACCTTTTTCTGGAGATACAATCTTTGCTGTAACCTCTGGTAGGTACAAATATCAAGATAGTCCTGAGTACATTTTATAGCATTTGTAAGCCAATAGGCTGCTTCAAATATAAAAACATTTTCATACTGCTGAACTTGTGTGGTACTGAACGTTAATTTCAGCATAATGTTTTCAGCATACTTCATAAAAACAGCTTTTTCTTCAGGGCTGTTGGGATCGTATGTGGGATCCTCATTCATGTCTTCGTCATAGATCCCATCAAAGTCTGGGTCCTTTGTGACATCAGTCAGGCCTTGACAGCAAAGAAAAAAGAAGATAGTGAAACATCGTACTTGGCTTCTGGATAAATAGAGAAGATTGAACACTGGGTTTCATCTTGAAATCCTACTGAAGTGACAATAAAGGGATAATGAGATGCCAAAAAACTTGTTAAAGATGAAAAGCAAGTGGATGAGTGGGAACTCAGCAGAGTAAAGAAAGACGGAAGCTTGTAGACTGAGGATGGATTCCCACTCCCTTTGGAAGCACGAAACCCAATACCATGGATACAATGTCTCAGATTTAATCACAGTAACTGTGGAAGAACAAAAAAATGTGATCTCTCTTTAAGCAGAGATTCAACTTTTCATTTGGCTAAAAGTATAATCTGCTGTTTCAAGCCTTCTATTACGTATTTCTTGTTTTTGCTGATATCAGAAGCTAAATATACATAATAGAGAGCTTTCTTGGTAACTGGGATGAAACAAATAAGAATTAAAACTTGATTTTACTCTATAAGTGTCAAATTTCCTATTACATTTTCTTCCTATTTATGATGAAATTAAGCACTTCCTTGTTGTCAAATTGTCTTTTTAAGGACGGGTACACTTATAATGCTACACTTCATCTAAGCTTGAGAAAACTGCATGGAATCATAAAATATGTCTTGGTAGAAAATGTGGAGTCTAACATTTGTGCCTTAAAAATGCAAACAATACCTCCATGTGCCTCCCTTTCTCTCTCCTTTCTGTCCTGCCCCAAAGGTATTAAAAAAAAAAAAAAAGACGATAAAAGCCAGAATATACTTGGATTTTTAAATGGCTACTATGATTCACTTCCCTCTTGCAAAGGTTAAATTAAGAAATTACAAAGAAACTGAAGTATTCCCGAAAAGTACTGAAGTATTTCTAAAAAGAAGATCCGCACGTGAGCGCGCACCTGCACCTGCTGGCGCCGCAGGCTCGGGGCCGGGGCGCCGCGGGGCCGCCGCGCAGCTGTCGCCGGCCGAGCACGAGGGCCCGGGACCCGGACGCACGTGGACCCTCCGGCCCGCGGGTCCCGGAGCCGGAGTGACCGCCGCCCCCGCCCCCAAGGACAGCAGGGGAAGGAGGAGGGGGTGGGAGCGTGGAACCTGCGGGGGCGGGTCCCCGGGTTAGAATTACCAAAAAAGGGGGGGAGGGGCAGGAAGGGCGGCTCCGAGCCCGAGGAGCGCAGCGAACCCCGACCGCCTCCCCAGCGCGCCCCGCCCCGCCCCGCCCCTCCCCCGCAGGGCTGGGGCCGCCGAGCGGAAAACCGCGCGGGGAGGGTCTGCGCGCGCGAGACCCCAAGCTCCTGCCCCGCCTTGGCCGGGCTCCCCCTCGGTCCAGGCCGGACGCCGCGGGACGATGGACCGAAGCGGAAGGACGGCCGGTGCGGCGTCTGGGGAGACGCTCCCCGCGAGCGGCCCAGGCTCCGGCCCGACCCCGCAGCCCGACGCCCCCGCCGCGCCTGGACAGCCCGAAGCGACCCGGAGCTTGCGAACCCGGAGGACGAGGAAGGGGGACGAGGAAAGGCAGGGGAGGGGGGGAGGGGAGGGGGGCGGGGCGGGGCGGGGCGGAGGGCGGAGCGCGGGGAAGGACTCTGCAGAGCCCGGCGGGGAAGGGTCCGGAAGAGCATCAGTTCCCATAGAAACGGGGGGGGGGACGTCCGGAGCGGAGATGCACCTGCTGCTCCCGGACGTTGGACGGTACCGCGGGGACCTGCGGGCTGAGCCGGAGCCGGAGCTGATGTCTTACGTGACGCAGCTCAAGGCACAAAGAATGTGAAGGTATTAAAGAAAGAACATGTGGGGGCGCCTTGGGGGCTCAGTGGGTTGAGCCGCTGCCTTCGGCTCAGGTCACGATCTCAGGGTCCTGGGATCGAGCCCCGCATCGGGGTCTCTGCTCCGCAGGGAGCCTACTTCCTCCTCTCTCTCTCTCTGCCTGCCTCTCTGCCTGCTTGTATCTCTGTCAAATAAATAAATAAACAAAATAAAAAATTTTTAAAAAGAAAGGAAATGTGATCACATGTTATGCAAATCATATGTACAAAGTCATAAGAAAGTAGAAAACGAGACAGGATCTAATTCAAAGAACTGGTTACAACTCAATCCGGAGGGTGAGGAAGGGAACACGATCCGTTGTATCGACCTCTACCTTAGGTTCTTTCAGTCTCGCCTCCCGCCCTCCGAACTCCTTCTTTCTGCGCCGATGCAAGTCTCTGAGGGTCCAGAGACCCTCCCAAAGCTAACACCCTCCCCGTCCCTGAGATGCGCTTTCTTTCGTTCGCGGCTAAGGGAACGATGTCTCTCTCAGGGCCTCAAACTGGAAACCCAAGAGTCTCCTCAGTTCTTTCCCGCACACTCGGTTGTTCCTACCACGATTCCCGCGGGCACGGAGCGCTCGCCGCGCCGTCCACAGGGCGAGGTGCTGCGGGATCTGAACAGGAAACAGACATACCTCTCGGCGCTCTTGAAGAGGAGCTTAAGGGCCGATAAGGGAGACGGAGGAAATCCGTAATTTCAGTACCAAACCACAGACGGTGTGTGGAAGAGAAGCGGCTGTGCCTGCTCCAGGCCTTGAGAAACCAAGAGCTGTAACCTGCGGAGGACTGCGGAAGAGTGAGGCGGGGCGGCGGGCAGGGCGGCGGGTAAAGGACCGGGAATGACCACAAAAACCATCCCACTGTACCTGTTGTGCCACGAAACGAGTATATATACACAATATATGTATGTGTAGTACAGATAGATTTGTATTAATGAATACATACATGTATTTGTATTTTAACTAAGAGTTACCCCTCCACATTCTTCCATCGCAAGAATGTTTCCCTTCTTTCCTCTCATCCCACAAACCTGATGTGATAAATGAAAGGATCCAAGAATGACTCACATAAGAAACCCTCCGTAAGTTCAATCCCCTACAGAAAACTAGATAATATGATCAGATTTTGATACGCTCTGTTCTCTACTGCTGCTACGACTGTTTTTTAAGAGTGGTGTTCGCCGATGGTTTCGTAAATTGCAAATCAGAGAGGTAAATGAAGTTTAACGTGGCCAGACTGATTCTTAGCCGTCTGCCTCCGAGAGAGAGCTGGCCTCCTGCAGAGGCCCTTGGAAATCCACGTTAGCCCAGTGTTTAAGGCAGTGATGTGGTCAGTTGCTCGGGAGATGCTCCAGGATGTAGTGGTATCCGTTGTGAATATACAGGCTTTAGAGAAATATGGCCTAAGAAGGAAGGAGCTTAAAAATTTAGTGAACCAAGAACAAATACTCATTAAACCAAATTCTACTAAAACACCAAAGCTTAGATTGCTGATACACATCTCTCCTTAACTTCAATTCTCCTATCATTCATTTTTGAGATTTATAAAAATGGCGATGTAGATGACTATCCAATCTGACAGTCATTTTGCTTCCAAGTTTGGAGATTTTTCTCATGCACTTTAATTCTACTATTGGCTCTATTGCTGATTTTCCTACGTGGGCTCCGCAAGACAAAAGGTATAAATTGAAAACTCCAACTGAGACAAAGATAAATAACTTTTAAATTAAAAAGATGGCTTCTAATAAAAATAAAACATGTTAGATTCTCTTACCTGCAGAACTAAACTCTGCAAAAATATCTTTTTGGGTTTGAGGCTTCCCGTCTGGATCAATGTCCATGATAGTACGCCACAGTTCAGAGAATCTGGCTCGTTTTTCTTTGGGCATGTATATCCCGTGCCACAATGCTTTCAGCATGTAGTCAATATTGATCAGAATTTGCCCAATTCTGGTATCATAATAAGCAGGTGGTAATTGACAAGAGGAACTCTGATCGTAATTAGCTTCTAAACTGATTGAGGGAATTTGATTTAAGCAATAAATTCCAACAGCCAACTCCCTTATGATTTGATGGACTTCCCTATAGTCTAAGAGGGCAGTCGGGTCCACAGGAGTCAGCAGGATGGCAGTGGAGAAACCCACATTATTCATTTGGGTCATAATTCCACACGGGAGGTCGAGCTGAGAGCGGACGTCGTCTTTGGTGGACAGCCAGCTGACCAGGGCCGTGGTTAGCAACTCCTGCACTTCACTCCGGTCGTACTTCTCAAAAAAAGCAGAAGCATTTCTCTGTACTGCCAAGTTTTCCAGGTAGGTTTCTTCATCTTGAATTTGATCAAATCTAGGTAAGCCTTTTTTGGGCAGTCTTAACATTTCTCCAATTAATTGGAGGTGGCCTTTCTGAAGTTTCTGTAATGAAAGAAAGGAAAAGACAGGCTGTGAAATCTGTCCTGCTAATGAAGTTGGATTTCTCAGATCCGTCTGCACCTTTGTCTTTAGTAGGTTGCTTCATGGTCAACCATGATAGTTTTCAATCTTTTTAAACATGTAACACTTTAAACAATTGAAGTGTAATTGTCATAAACATTAGCTTGAGGTCTACAACACAATGATTCAATATTTGTATATATTTTTAAATGATCACCACAAAAGTCCCGCTAACATTATCAACATGCATAGTTACAAAATCTTTTATGATACCTACTTTTAAGAATTTGTTCCCTCATCAACTTTTCAGAATGCAGCACAGTATCATTAACTACAGCTGCCGCGCTATGCATGACATCCCCATGACTGCTTCCTAACTGGAGGCCTACACTTTTGACTCCCTTCCAGCTTCACCAAACCCCCAACCCCTCCGGCAGCCACCAATCTATTCCCTGTATTTATGAGCTTGTGTGCTTTTAAAAATTCTACATATAAGCCTTTTTGTATATTTTTATTTTGTTTTCAGTTTTGTTTTTTTTTTTTTAAAGCAAGAAAATAAAGACCTGCTTAAAAGGAAAGACAGGAAGAGCCGATTTAACTTTCTGTTTCTACGTCACTAACTGCCTTTCTGTTCTTGGAATAAGAATGACCATAACCACTGTTTTTTGAGCATCTACTACTTGCCCAGCTCTCGACACATAATATTTTAGTTATCTCATTTAGTTGGCCCCTCTCTTATTGTGCTTCTCAACACTCGCCCTGCAGTTGAACCACCTAGAGCTTATTGAAACACAGCTGGACCCTGCTTAGAGTTTCTGATCCAGTCGGTTGGGTTGAGCTGGGTGATTTGCATTTCTGAAAAGTCAGCGATGATGCTGATGCTGCTGGTTGGGAGGGGACACTTGGAGAGCCCAAGGATCCGAGAGAGGCACTGGTATCCCCGCTGTGTAGACGCAGACATGAAGCTAGGAAGGTTACGGAAGGTGCCTAGGGTTTCACCTTTTCTGGTTCTAAAGAATCAGAACCAACCCAGGTCTGGCCCAAGACCTACGCCCATAGGGACACGAGAGGGGGAGAGGAAAGGGAAGGGAAGAAACCTACTTTGGAATGATTGTTTTCTTGTCCAGGAGAAGGAAGCTGCGTCCACTCTGGTCCCCAGAATATTCACGGGGCTGGGGGCAGTAGTCTGGTCTCCTGGACCGGCCTCTCACATTCAGGATCCCCGCGTGGGCGAGGGGCCCGTGGCACGTGAGAGCTGAGAGCGCGTCTCCTGCGGCGGTCGCCTGGGGAGGCTCCCGGGAACCCTCCGCCTCCGGCCCGGGCCCACGCGTGGAAGCCCCGGGGCCTCGGGAGGACGGCCCGGCCCGCCGCAGGGGCCGCCCCTCTGCGCCCGCGGGCAGTGCTTGGGGCACTGGGCGCTGCTGAATTGTCCGGCGGCCGGTAGGACTCAGCCCAGCTTCCCGCGACCAGCCCCGCGCTCCCCCATCACGTCTCGCTTCCACGGAAACCCAGAACCAAGGGGCAGAGGTGAAGGCGCCGGGCTCGGAGGACCCCGGGCTGGAATCCCGCCGCATCCCCGCCCTTCCACGCGGCGAGGGGTTCTGGGACGCGCATTATGAGCCAGGCGCGGGGCTTGGAGACCCCGGAGGGCGGGGCACACCCAAGCTCCGGGAGCTTCCCGTCGCTCGGATAACCACACGGTTGCATTTAAACAGGGTGACGACTGGGGGATGTCAGGACAGCCCATGAAGGAAACCTACCGAGACCCCGGGCCCGGGAAAGGCTGCTGCGGGAGGCGGGAGTTTTAAACGGGGCCGTAAGATGCTGCGCGAGCAGAGTCGGAGGAGCAGGCGTCGGGGGATGGGGAACAGCGGGTGCTCAAGGACCCGGCCGAGAGGGTCGTTGAACTTTCTGAGAAACCAAACAAAGCCTTGCTGCAAGAACTAGAGAGACAATGGGCACAAAATTAGGCCCTGATCACCCAGGTCGCCGAGTTACTGATTTTGAACTTAAAAGATTTAGGCCACGTCGGTGTCAGCAGACGCGAGGTACAGCTCGAGTGTGCGGCGGCGGAGGTGCGCGGGCCCGGGTGCCGGTGGCCTGCAGAAACAATGCGGTGGCAACGGACTGGGGGGTGGTGGTGACCCGGAAAGAAAGTGGCTATCCAGATGACACCCAAATTTCTGTCCGGAGAAATGGGGAATCAGGGCAAGATGAAGAGTTCAGCTGTGGACATGCTGACCCAGACATACGTGCGAGAGAACCAAGTAGAGATGCCAGACATACTTGGACTGCACAGGTCGGGTTCGGGCCAGGAACGGCAGGCTGGGGTGGTGCATACCTCTGGGCAGCCTTAGCTGGGTGAAACCAAGAGTGGCTGAAATCACCAAGGAGAGAACTGGGAAGTTGGGAACCCAGGACGTAAACCTGAGAGTTCTACTGTCTCAGGTTCAGGCGGAGGACGGAGTCAGCGAGGAACACAAAGGGCGGCAGTCGGGAAGGCGGGAGGAGAACCAAGATCCCGCGCCGGAGCAAGAGAAGCGCTTCGTGAGTAAGGGAATGCCCAGCCTCAGTGCTGCTGTCACGTCGAGGGGGACAACTTAAACTCTTGACTGAGTGTACCCACATGCATGTTTAGTGACGGTTTGGGGGCATTTCTTAGTCCAACCACGTCATGATTGTAGCTGCCGGGGGGATAGCGCTAGAAGCGACTGCTGTTCCAGGGCAGGGATGTCAAGATATCACCGCTTCTGTAACAAATTTGCGTCTTTGCACTTGTACAACATATATAAATTCTTCTACTGACGTTTTTTTGCTCAGGTACCCGATGGTTTGTTCTAAGTGTTTCAAATCTTGGAAAAACTAAGGACTAACACAGAACTTCATCCCAGGGTTTATGGAATTAAGTCCTAAGAGGTTCTGAAGGATGAGTCTCTCTGGGAACAGAACAGAACAGCAAACCCGCACACACAGCATTCTGCTAGGAAACGACCGGGCAATTCCCTAGCGGTTCAGCTGGGTTGATCCACGCAGAGTTGCCGAAGCAGTGCCGGCCACACGGTCATCACAATGTCTCAACGGCAGATGTTTTGGTGTTGAACTCTACAGTTACTTCATTATATTCAATCTAGGCTGCTGGGCAAAGCTGTTAGTTTATTCCTCATAGGAACGCTGTCAGTTTGGTGCTCAGGATTACAAAGACACTTGTAAGTTGTCTGCCTTCGGGTAGAGGGATGAAAGCTATTAAGGTTAGTATCTAAATATGGTTTTTCCCAGGGGATAAATTCAGGGCATGTGGAAGTCTCTCACAGGCCTCTAAAACTGCTTTCCCACGGAGATGAAAAGAATCAAAGCGTGTCCAGACCCAGGAAGGATGTCAGCTCTAATTGGGGATGGACCCATGACCTTGGTATGGTGGTCGTAGCTCATGTGGGTGGATGTCAGGCTGGAGTGGAGATGACACGGTGGAGATGGTGAGTGTGGATGGGAGGCTTGAGGTGACAAGCCAAGGAAGATACAGAACCACGTATGTGCATTTGAAGTTGGGTACACCAGAACACCTTAAATGATGATAGGAAGGATCCTACAGAGAAGAGGCTGAATATCCTGGAGAGAGGAGCGGAAGAGTCCTGTAAGGCAAGAAGGGTTGGGATACGGAGAACAGGCGGCCACACAGCCATCTGATGGGTGGGTGGACACATCTCCCTTTCTAATGACCGGAAGGGAGAAAAGGATGGGTGTACCTACAGGTAAGGTAGAAGTTCTGGTGTTGGCGAGTGGAGGCATTTCCTGTCCCGATGACTGATTCTCTGTGAAAAGCTCAGGTCATGAGCTGAGAATGAGGCCAAGAGAGGGAGGCTAGAGATTTGGGGGACGGGAGAATGCTAAAAATGGTCCGAAGTTTGGAGTGGGAAAATCAGCTGCCTAAAGAGATGTAACAGAACTAACCAGTGTTGCCCAGGAGTGAGAACCTCAAGCAAATTGTTCAGCGTCTCTAAACCTTAGTTTTCTCGTCTGTGAAAGAGCACTGTTTAACCAAGCCCCTGACAGTAACAAACTGAGTTATTTCTGGGTATAGCTACCAAGAAAAGAGTTGGTAAAAGCCGCTTTCTTTTAATGTTGCCTGTGGGACGTTACCATGAAAGAGCCCAGTGTGATGCTAGTGTCACAGCTTCAAACATCCAAGGTGTTCAAGTATTCTCTCTTTTCCTCCAGTGTCAATCTGACTCAGTTGGTTATATTGTTATAGCTAAGTAAGAAATTCATGTAATGAACCTTCATATCATTGCATTATTTAATAAAAGGACAGCAGAGTGTTTTCTTTTTACATAATCATCGTTCAGTAAATGTTACATGGTGAAGGATTATGCTTTAATCTCCTTTTCACTAGAAAGGTTTTCTAAGGAAACGACTTGGAGTCTTTCACATTTATCAGATGCCTTTTCATGATTCTTTTCCATTTTTGCAATTCTTGATCCGAACTGCATGGCCCGCTTTGGCAGAAGAGCAGAGGTTGTTAAGCCAAGTTCCACTGCTGCAAGACGCAAAATTAGTTTTTCACCAATTCCACGGGGCAAAGTCAAGTCTGCCTTTTCCCAAACCGGTAGGGAATTTAGAAAGGAGACAACATTTTCATCCAGAAAAGGAAATCTAAAATAAACAGATAAATAGAACCATAAATACAATCACATAAGTATTAAAAAAAGTTATGATTTTTCTTTTACGTTTCATTCAACATTAAAATTTATAGCATCAAATTAATTTTTGATGGCACTGTTTTTCTCAGTTAAAAATATTCTGGTCATTTACACAATTTTACGGCTAAAACTTAATCACATTAACAAATATTTCACATGACTAATTTTAATACATAGGCTACACATAAATTCAATTTCAGAGGCTATACACAAATTCATAGGCTATATGCTAATACATAAATTCAATTCTGCCTCAAAAAATAAATAAATTAGGCCTATGGTAAGAAATAATCTCAAATTGTTTCACAAGGTTTCTTTGGGGATGGATGCCTTGAAAATAAGTACAGTCTTTTTTTTCTTTTTTTAAGATTTCATTTATTTATTTGAGAGCCCGAGTGGGGATGGGGGGTTATGGGGGTGCTGGGACAAGAACAAGCAGGCTCCCTGCTGAGCAGGAAACCTAATGCAGGACTGCATCCCAGGACTCTGGGATCATGACCTGAGCTGAAGGCAGAGGCTTAACTGACTGAGCCACCCAGATGTCCCACAAGTATAGTCTTGACTCAATTACTCAATCTGTGTGCTATCACGTCAAAAGAAAACAAACTTTAGAGGGTATGAAATCAATATAGAAGGGCTCTATAATCCTGAACTTGTGAAACATTTACTTAGGGTAAAATTTTATGGCATCAAAATGATTTAGGGACGCCTGGGTGGCTCGGTCAGTTGAGCGTCTGACTCTGGGTTTCAGCTCAGGTCGCGATCTCCCAGTCAGGGCCGAGCCCTGAGTCCGGCTCTGTGCTCAGCACGGCGTCTGCTTTCCCTCTCCCTCCACCTTTCCCTGTTCGCACTCCTGCACACTCTCTCTCTCTGAAATAAATGAATCTTAGAATTGGGGTGCCTGGGTGACACGGTTAAGGGTCCGATTCTTGGTTTTGGCTCAGGGGATGGTTGGTTGGGGGACTGAGCCCCATGTGAGGCTCCAAGCTTAGCAGGGAGTCTGCTTGAGGATTCTCTCCCCCTCTGCTCCCTCGCTCATGCTCTCTCTCTGAAATAAATAAATCTTCTAAAAAATTGTTTGATTACATGTATGCCCTTTAAACGGAGACAAATGGTGTAACAGAACAAAGTAATAGATTGAAAAAAAAAAAACTTTCTGCCTCTTGGTTTCCCTAGCTTCCTATAAAATTCTCGTTTTTGTTTAAAACACTTTGAAACTCTCCCTCCAGTTCTTTAAATGCAATACTGTTACATTAGTGTTTCTGTTTTATTGTATCTTATTCTCGCTTACACAGAGACACCAGAAAGGGTAAAGGCACTTGTTATATGGAGTATTTTATAAAAGTGAATCAACTGTAAAAACATCTCTAAGATAATCTAATTAATTGATCACTGTTAATATATATGCCAAGATACATAATGAATTATTTAGATCCAGCCACTATCATATTTGTTAAAGCACAAGTCTGTATTCGTTGTTTCAAACTTTCTTCATATGCACTTTTATATGAGGGTATCATATGGGGCCTTTAGAATTAAGTTTTATTAAATAGAATAAATTATTTTCTATGACCTATCTGAAATAAAGACTGAATTTGTCTCTCTCTCAAATACATACACCCTTCAAAAGGAAAACATTTTATACTTTTTATATTATGGTAACATGTATAAATTATGTATGTATATTATATACGTAGAGTTGATATATATAGAATTTACACATTTTCCATATATACTGAAAAGCCGAAGTAGGGTTAAGAGGGAAGTGTTAGAGTGTTGTACTATGATGTTCCCTCCCAAAGCTTACTGGACTCTCTGTTCTCACATGCTTAC
Source organism: Mustela nigripes (assembly GCF_022355385.1). Lineage (NCBI taxonomy): Eukaryota > Metazoa > Chordata > Mammalia > Carnivora > Mustelidae > Mustela > Mustela nigripes. The sequence continues at coordinate 2,508,053 of NC_081559.1, read as the reverse complement.
ACACTTGTAAATAAACTATTGCCTAATAAATTAACCTACTTGAACAAACTTCTGCTTTCTGTAACTAAACAATACCTCTTTCTTTATCCTTAATAATTTAAAGTTGTCTTCAAGCATTTGTTTACTACCATCAGACATTCATTGGAGGTAAAAATAAATCCCTGCATTAAAAAAAGAATATACATATGAAAGTGCCCTGATCTCTTTGACACTTTCAGGTAATCTGCAATGTCTGACCAGACTGAGTCCGAGGAGAGGTGGGTGTGGATCGCTACTCACAGACTGTCCATGGCGACAAAGCCCCGTGCCCTCATGCTGGAGGGGAAAGCGTGGGAATAGGGCCTATGCTCTTACTGGGACGAAAGCAAACATTTGAAACAAACCCCAACCCTTTAAAAATACCCTCTCTCAGCATTCCATCACCTCAGTTTTATAGTCTTTTCCACTGTAACATGGAAAACAATCACGTCATTGTATTATCTTTGAAAGTTACCAAAAAGACATTTCTTAGACAATGAGTCCTGGAAAACAACTGCTCCCCAACAGCTCCCCAGCTTTCCCTCTGATGGACAGTGTTTGTGACAGAGGCCGAGACATTACTGTCTCTACTGCTATTCGTGTGAACGGTCTCCAAAGAGAAGGAACGTTAAAATCTTCTCTTACAGTCTAGAGTTTCTACAGAACCACCCACAGCACTCACGTAAGCAGAATTACCTTGCTTCTTTTCCATGATCACCAATAACTCTGTCATCACGACCAAGGTTTCTAGAAGATATTCGTCCCAGCTCCATCTCAATTTCCTGAATCAATCCTTCCATTCCGTGTGTGTGAAAGCGGACACGGTGGCGAGAATAACCCGCAAGCTGCTCGTCAGCACCAATTCCAGAAAGAACCACCTGTGATGGTTTAAGGAAAACCACACTCCCAATATGAGATAAAGGAAATAACTCAAAATAAAAGCAAAGCTTTAAAAGTTATTTATCTTAAACACAACATTTTCTGACAAAAACAAGGGAAGTCATTAAATAGTAAAATATGCCCAATTTTTAAAAAGTCTTACACATTGCACTGTAGGTTAAATGCAATTAAGATATGCTATATTCTTGCAACCTAAATGTTAGTACCTTCAAAGGGTCCAAATCAGGTCTCGGAAATTCCGAGTCCAGTGTGCCTGCCCTCCCGTACCTTCGCACTGCTCTGATAGGATCCCATGTCGCCGTGGGCCGCTAACCAACCAGCTCCTCTCGCAGCAAACCAGACTGCGCAGCCAATGCTGTCATCCAACACTGTATCCAAGGGCTGAACCAAGTGGCGTATTCGAGCTCGTCTTAACTCTTGCAGTTCCTCCAGAGAAACATTAATTTCAACGAAATTCCAAATCCGGGAAGGGTTGGCGGCTTGTAGCTCCTTTAATCCCGCTCTTCCTGTGACTCGATCTGGCACATCGAATTGTCTGTCAACGCCCCTGTCCCCGCTGCCAGTGGCATTATCTCCAGAGGATTCCTCGGAAGGTGTTTCATAACGACTTTTCTGGTTTTTCCTCTTTTGGTTAAAACCAGCTAATACGGTCTTCTCTTTAGTCGCGAAAGCCACGTTAAGAAGATCAATGGGTTCATCCAGGGGTATGTGGAGGTCTGCGAGGGCTGCAAGAACCATGGAATCGACGCCCCCCGAAAACAGGACCGCGACGTTTGCTCTCCTGGTGCCCATTTCCAAAGCCGCACTGGGGGTCAGGTTTGCATCCCTGGGTAAGCACGAGACACGCCTCTGCACTGCAAGACTCAGGACCTCAAGGAACTGCTGAACGACTTCCTTTGTGTGTCTGTCAGTAAGAAACACCTGAAGCGTTTCCCTTGTGGGAGGGACACTGACGGTTCCTCGGGGCATCTCGAGGGGAGCTTGCGGCAACGTCCTATTTAAAGGAACAACAGGTTCTTTCAGATGTAGTCCAGCTTCATTTGCTACCACTGATACAAATGTTGGCAAGTCTGCTGAAACCTGAATTAGGCTATTAACACACTCCTTGATAACATTCTCCCCAGAAACAGATTGCCAAGGGTACAATTTTAAAACCACAGATTTGGACATGGAAGCAGACTTGAGATCAATTCTGAAAATTCCAGATGCTGGAACTTCTTGCCACTGACTGGCCCCTCCGGATGTCTGCGGGCCGACTGAAGAGAGGCAGAAACTCTTGTCCAAGTTACTAAAATGCCAAAGCAGGCTACGGCGACCAAAAAAGTCTCTACCAAACCACAAATGATGACTAGACGCTTGGTAATACATAAAAGACCAAGGACCTTGGACTTCTGAGAAGAGTGACAAAATATCAGATTCATTCTTACAGGAGGAAAGGTAATTAAACATTATTTGAGTATCATTCTCTTCAGCTTCAACCTTTATGCCACTGAACACTTCTCCATTCCACAGGAAAACATTGTCCCGTTCACCTTCCACAGGCTGGGCAGTCAAAACACCTCTTAAGTGAAGGACATGCCCAGAAAACACACACTGGTAGCTAACACTGGACTTTAACAACTGTTTACTACTACTGGGTCCCCGCCGACTAAGATTATACAGTAAATCCTCTTTCAAATCTTTGCTGAAATGCTCAACAGAAAAGCTCACAGAACAACAAATGCCACACATTGTTATGTGAAATCAAGTTGACTCTTTCTTGATTTTGGTCTTCTCTGAGTTTTCTAATTCTTGATATTCTTTTTTCAGTTCATCCAATATATCTGTAGGGAAGGGGAGAAGAAATAAGTAAAATTAAATTTCTCGGACCTTTCCCTAGTAATTCATAGAGCAGCACTTACCAAGATCAAACCACTAGAGAGATCAAACCACTGCATTCAAAAGGCTTCTAATGACGATTATCTTTTGGGAAGATAATTTCTGTTTATTAAATGCTTATTTTGGCCCAGGCACGGGCTATGAACTTTATCTATTCCTTCTTATTTGAATGTCCTCAGCCTCTAGAAGTCCAGTGAGCTACCCATTGTGCCATAGAGCCACCTTATTCCTTCCTGTTTGAATCCCAAAAAACTTTGGAGACTCAAAGTAATTCACTCAAAGTTACAAAGGCAGAAAGTGGCAGAGCAGTTTTCATACCTACATCTGCCAAAAAAATGCTAAAGCAAACATTAATAATTATGGCTTTCTAATACATCTTATATATTTTTATTTTATTTTTTTACTGTAGACTTCCATCTTTGGAAGGCTAACTTAACCCACTGAGCCATCCAGGCGCCCTTTGGAAGGCTAACTTAAAGAAAAACCAGACCACAGTATTACTTTCATCTAACATACCGCCATCTGATCTTCAGATATATATTTGAGCATTCAGATGTAGACAGCATAATTTAGGCACTACCATGAGTTTCTACAGAAAACTTTGAAAAGGCTTTTCATACATTTCTATATAATATACCCAAAAAACTTACTTTTGCTTTCAGAAAGCATTTCTGTTCGGTCTGCAAGAAAGAATATGTTGCTGTTCTGTTGCTGCCTATATACTTTCTGCAAAACATAATTTAGACTAATATCAGGATTTGATCTAAAAAGCCTATGTCAAAACTCTGAATCCTTTTATTGCATATTCTTGAACTTTAGTAACATATATTCAGAATACCTTAGTAAATATAGGTAAGTAAAAGTCACCCATTATCTTACCACCTAGAAACTGCTACCACTAACACTGAGCTGAAATGTTTTTTTGTCTGCATGTATCAAACTATCAGTTTCCTTGAACAAAAAGGCTCTTATTATAAATAGACTTATTTGCTTTTATCAATGAACAATATATTGGGAAGTATTCTTTTACAACATTACTGTATAGGTATAATACTACAGTTTATTCCATAAGTCCTCAAGTTTTAGACCTTTAAAACATTACCAACTTTATAAATCAATGTGGCAATGAAGTTTTTGTAACTAAATCTTTGTTCACTCAAATACTATAAATGGAACTGGGTCAAAGTGCTACATAGTTTTAAGGTTTTGATACATTCTGCCAACTTGCCCTCTAGAAAGTTTGTATCAGTTGTGACTTAAGTTCTAAAACTCCCAAAGGAACAATACCAGAAATGTTAAACAACCTGTTATCAAAGGCTTTAAAGGGCTCAAAATAATTTCTTCCTGACCTTTAAAATGTAATTTCTGACAGTATAACTATACATACAGCAGTAGCTTGCTTGTTTATGAATACGTTAATGCACATGACATAAAACTGCCAGGTTAAATATATGGAAGACTTGTGTAAAATAATTTCAGGTAGGGGGAAGCAATTTATGCTTTTTGTTTTTTCAACAATTATCCACAGTCACTTAAAGGCATAGTTTCCTTTCTTAATATATTTAAAAGTTATTCATTTCAAAAGAAAACACCAAATTCAAGGATAAGTCAATGCCATTAGTGATTACAGATCCGAGATAGCACTGTATAATTAATATCGTTTGGTTCAAAGGTACTGCGAGTTTCATGTGATGCGAAGAAAACATTATCAACTATAATCAACGCAGACATCCACATACATGTATAAAATCTTGAGCACTTTACACTTCAGCAATGTAAGTAAAAAAAGATGCTGCGACCTTGCAAATTTTAATGTAAATATAAATCTTACATATAATTCTTCTTACTTTAGTATACAGTTAATAAAATATAACCAAACCTTCCCACTTACAATTCAGAATTATCCTCATAACTCACCCTGTTCTTCTTCAGGTTAGAAAGTTCATCCACCACAATTTTTTGTTCTTTAATCTATTGAAATAAAGAAAAACTTCTTAAATCAGAGGCTAGCGAAGTGTGCTCAACTGAGGGCCTTTTCAACTTGGAGATGGGACAAGGGGCTAGAATTCTCCGGTGGCGCAAATGGGCGGTCTGCAAACACACGGATTCTTTCAGAACCGCAGCGTGTGGGCTGCAGCCCGGGCAGCTGGGAGAGGAAACCGTGTCTACACCTGACAGGTGCCCGAGAGCCCCCTGACCCAGACCGGGGGTTTGGGGAGGGTCACCAGCACTCCTGCAAGGGCCCCCGTTACTCAACAAAGTCTGCGCTTTTTGTTTCAAACAGACAATATGCATCAAAATTAGTATCAGTTTTCAAGGACTTCATTCAAGTCACACTTCTCTTTTAAAAAGCAGCGCGCGTCACGGACTGGCAATGGTTTCCGCGGTTTCTGCGCGAAGAGCGGAGCCAGGCGCTCAGCGCGAGTGGGTCGTGCGAACGCCCTCACCGGCCCGAGGCCGAGCGCTTTCCGTCCGGGCTCTGCTCCTGGTCCCGTTTCCGAGGCGGAACCGGGCCGGCCCGGCGGCGGCCGCGTCTTCCCCAGCAGGGCCGGTCCGCCCCGCGCCCGTCGGAGACCCTCGTCCGAAGGCAGAAACGCTCGTTCCGGCGGCGGCGGCTGCGCTCCGAGGCGGAGTCCCCGCGGCGGGACCGTCCCCGCGTCGGCCACTGACTCCCGGGCGAGCCCGTGTGGGCGGCTTCGGACCCGCGTCGGGCAGACCCGACCCCCTGGCCCGGCGGGCGCGCTCGTCCCTTAACGAGGGGACGACCCCGAGGGGTCCGGCTTGGCGGACCGGTCGCTGCCCGGGACGGGGCCGAACCGCCCCGAGGCCGCTCGCAGCCGAAAGGCCGTCGCACGGCGGGGCCCAGCGCGTGCCGGAGCGTCTGTCTGCGGGCGGTCGCGCCCCCGCACCCGGGCCTCCCCGCCCCTCCGCCGGCAGCCCGCGACCGAGCGCGCGGCGGGACCCTGGCGGGCGAGCGGGGCGCGTGCGGGGCGCGTGCGGGGCGCGTGCGGGGCGCGGGTGCGCGTGCGCGGACCAACGGGCTCGACGACGGCGCTTCCACACGGACCGCGCGGGTCTTCGCGACCGACACGGCAGGTCCGGGGCCGCGGCGCAGGTCCGGGGCGAGGTCACGGGTCGGGGGCGAGGCGCTGCCAGCGGCTCGGAAAGCGCAGAGACCCAGGCACGCCTCGGTGCCCGCGCCGCCCGCGTCTAACCGGGGCGAACCTCACGGTCTCCGCTGAACGCGCCGCCGAACGCGACGACTGAGGGGCGAGCGACGGGGCCCCGCGGCCGTCCGGGCCGCACTCACCCTGCTGCCGAGGTCGTCCTTGCGCAGCCCCGCGCCGTCCTCCGGCCGCCACCCGCCGCTGGGCATCTCCACCGCGCGGGGAACGCGGGCCGGCCGGCCCGCACCTGCGTCCGCTCCCGCCAGGCCTCGGCCTCCGCGCGTGCGCACTCCCGGGGCCCCGCCCCCTCCCATCAGCCTCAGCGACAGCGGCTGCGCAATCCGACGAAGCGTGCAGGAGTTGTGCGCGTGCGCACAGATGCTCGGGGAGCACGTGATCCCGGCTGTGCGGTTCGAGAGGTTTCCGGAGGGTCCCCTAGTGGAGCCAGCGCAGAAAGGCTCCCGCGGCCTCCGCACGTCCGGGAACCCGGTGGACTGTGCGTCCCGTGCGCCCTCCAGTGGTAAGCGGGAGGAATGGAAGCGGGGCGGACAGGACCGCGGGGACCGGGGCGAGGAAGGATGCGCCGCGGGCGGGGGTGGAAGATACATTGTTGACGGCGGACCGCAGGGGGTGGTCAGTTTCCGTTACCTTCTTCCTGGGCTTGGGAGAGAAATGCCGCGGGGCTTCCGGAGCAGCGTGCGACGTACGTGGGCTCCAGGCAGCCTTCGCGGCGTCTGTCCCGTGAGAAAAGCCCTCCAGACTCAGCGAGGAGATTGCTGGGTGACTTGTAGGTTCTGAAGCGGCCGCCGTCGGGTGGGATCGAGCTTGCTTGTTCAGCCTGCGTCCCGCTCCGCGAGTCTAGCGGTTTCTTCACCAGTCGTGCTCGGTGTCTCGTGAGCTCTTCGGTTTTGACGTCTTACCTGTTCGTTAACTGATGCGCTGAAGAAAACTCCGGCGCGTTGTGCCGGCGAGAGCCGCGATTTCGGGTCCGCCGTCGCGCCCCGCGCTCGAGCGCGGGCATCTCGGGGTCCGGAGCAGGTGCCGGCGGGCGTGTGCGCGCCTGATGCGGGCGCGGGCGGGCGTGTGCGCGCCTGATGCGGGCGCGGGCGGGCGTGTGCGCGCCTGATGCGG